>NC_092148.1:14256128-14258628 GCF_045791955.1 Oncorhynchus clarkii lewisi | reverse complement strand
GACATGACACGGGCAGGGACAGGACAGAGGGACATGACACGGGCAGGGACAGGACAGAGGGACAGGACAAAGGGACAGGACAGAGGGACAGGACATAGGGACAGGACAGAGGGACATGACATGGGCAGGGACAGGACAAAGGGACAGGACAGAGGGACACGACACAGGGACACGACACAGCGACAGGGGGACACAGGGACAGGACACAGGGACAGGACACAGGGACATGACATGGGCAGGGACAGGACAGAGGGACAGGACAGAGGGACATGACACGGGCAGGGACAGGACAAAGGGACAGGACAGAGGGACAGGACAAAGGGACAGGACAGAGGGACATGACACGGGCAGGGGACAGGACAGAGGGACAGGACACAGGGACACGACACAGGGACACGACACAGCGACAGGGGGACACAGGGACAGGACACAGGGACAGGACAGGGAAAGGAAGTGTGACAAGAAAGGTGAGCAGGGAGAGGGGGTTGTTATTAAACAGTGAGTGATAAATCCAATGCAGGGGTATTGTGCTTGTCTTGCTCTGTCTCTGAAAGACAATGTGCTGTGTTTATTTATGAGCCCAGTTCAAAAACAACCACAGTCTCCCACCCTTTCTGTATTTACAGTAATATTGGGAATCTTGCGCGTTCAGAAATGATTCATACCCTTTGACTTATTCCACATTTGATTATATTACAGCCTGAAATCAAAATGGATAAAATAGATTTTTGTTCACACCCATCTACACATAATACCCTAAAATGACAAAGTGAAAACATGTTTTTAGACATTTGGCAAATTTATTGAGTCAATACATGTTAGAATCACCTTTGGCAGCGATTACAGCTGTGAGACTTTCTGGGTAAGTCTCTAAGAGCTTTGCACACCTGGATTGTACGTTGTGTTTTAGGTTATTGTCCTGCTGGAAGGTACATTTATCTCCCACTGTCCGGTGGAAAAGCAGACTGAACCAGGTATCCTCTAGGATTTTGCCTGTGCTTAGCTCTATTTAGTTTTTTTTATATATTAAAACCTCTCTATTCCTTGCCAATGACAATCATGCCCATGACATGATGCAGCCACCACCATAATTGAAAATATGAAGAGTGAAACTCAGTGATGTGTTGCGTTGGATTTGCCCCAAACATAACACTTTGTATTCAAGTTAATTTCTTTGCCACATTTTTTGCAGTTTTACTTTAGTGCCTTATTGCAAACAGGATACATGTCTTGGAATATTAGTATTCTGTAAAGGATCATAACAAAGGGGTTGAATATTTTTTTACTCAAGACATGTTAACATTTCTAAAAACGTTGACATTATGGGTATTGTGTGTAGGCCAGGCTGTAATGCAATAAAATGTGGAAAAAGTCAAGGGGTGTGAATACTTTCTGAAGGCAATGTAAACCAATTGGAAGGCTGTTTCCTTCACATCTGAAAACACAGAAAGCTGAGGGTCTACAGAAGTTGTTTCCGGACCATACAGTAATGTCTTTGATATGTCTTTCCTCCTGTCTCTCTCACCTTCAGTGTTCTCCAGTATGTTTGGTGCGAACCCCCCCTCGTCCCCCACGTTGGTGGCGTTCTGGCCATACTTCTCCTTGATCACTTCCCTCAGCGTCTGGTACAGCTCCGCCCCCACACGCACAGCGTCCCTGAAAGACTCCGCCCCTACAGGAAGTACCATGAACTCCTGCATGGCCAGCTTGTTGCCCGCATGAGAGCCCCCGTTGATGACGTTAAATGCCTGAGGGAGAGGGGGACCAGGGGAGGGGAGGAGAGGGAGACATACATCAGTATTTGTCAATATACAGTATTTATTCATTCATTTATCTAGTTGTTCCTTCATTCCTTTATCCAGTAGTTCCTTCATTCATTTATCCAGTAGTTCCTTCATTCCTTTATCCAGTAGTTCCTTCATTCCTTTACCTAGTTGTTCCTTCATTCCTTCATCCAGTAGTTCCTTCATTCCTTTATCCAGTTGTTTCTTCATTCCTTTATCCAGTTGTTCCTTCATTCCTTTTTCCAGTAGTTCCTTCATTCCTTTATCCAGTAGTTCCTTCATTCCTTTATCCAGTTGTTCCTTCATTCCTTTATCCAGTAGTTCCTTCATTCCTTTATCCAGTAGTTCCTTCATTCCTTTATCCAGCTGTTCCTTCATTCCTTTATCCAGTTGTTCCTTCATTCCTTTATCCAGTTGTTCCTTCATTCCTTTATCCAGTTGTTTCTTCATTCCTTTACCTAGTTGTTCCTTCATTCCTTTATCCAGTAGTTCCTTCATTCCTTTATCCAGTAGTTCCTTCATTCCTTTATCCAGTAGTTCCTTCATTCCTTTATCCAGTTGTTCCTTCATTCCTTTATCCAGTTGTTTCTTCATTCCTTTATCCAGTTGTTCCTTCATTCCTTCATCCAGAAGTTCCTTCATTCCTTTATCCAGTAGTTCCTTCATTCCTTTATCCAGTAGTTCCTTCATTCCTTTACCTAGTTGTTTCTTCATTC